>NC_073692.1:326704987-326726570 GCF_029784155.1 Uranotaenia lowii | reverse complement strand
AATTTTTCAAAAATTAATCATAAATATTAAAATGACCTTAATTTTCAAGTGAGTAATTTAAATATGATGGTTATTCTAATTTTTCTAATATTTGATGGAAAATTATTTGAATTTTGTAATTTTTTTCGTTATTAAGTTTCTGTAAGTGAGCTTTTGCTTGAAACTAGTAAAACACAATCTGAAGGTAAAGACTTATCTTAAAAAATAATCAATGAAAAATAAAATTGTTTTAAAAAATTTATTTCTGACAGTTGTATATTTGAAATTCCTTAGTAAAATATTTATTATTTATTTTTTTCTTACTCTCGTCTGTAAATTATCAAAAATAAAAAAAAATCGAATACTTAACGGCTTTAAAATGTTTAGAAATAAGACAGTTTTAAAAAATATTTTGGGTTTTTTTTCCATAAAAAGTTTCACAGTACTGGGGTTTTTTTTTTATTACCTGAAAATTTGTGCCAGGGGTCTTCATCCCCAAAATTGAAAATTGGGTTCATTTTTACGACTTTGAATTACATCATTTTTCAGATATCTAAATATTTTAAAAGACGAGTTAGATTCGGTTATATTCTTTTGTAAATAAAAAAATATATTTAAAAGCTACATAACTCTGTTATTTTTCAGCGGACATCATGAAATAGCAAAACCAAAATGCTAAAGCATTCCATCAGATTTTCAAATTAAATATTTAAAAAAAAAATTAAATTATGACCTTTATCATAAAACATTGTTAATAAGCTTTAAATGGTGTCTTAAAGTGCCATCTGTATCCACGAATGTTCTGCAAAAAAATTCATTTTATGACCCAATGTGAAATTCAACTTAGGTTAAGCATCAGGTCAATACCAGTTTTACACTTTTTGCTGTCATTTTTTTCGTTGAAGTGCTCAGAATATTCGGTGATAAAGACGGTACTTTTAAACACCATTTAAAGCTTATTCACAATATTTCTTGTTACAGGTCATTACTATTTTTTTTTTTACAGGGCTTGTGATATAGCTTAGTTGGCAAGTCTGTTGTCTCCTGAGCCGATGTCCGCGAGTTCGAGCCCAAGAGCAAACATCGAACACAGTTGTACCGGATAAGTTTTTCAATAACGATCCGCCAACTGCACCGTTGATAAAGTCGCGAATGCCATAAAGATGGTAAAACGACTATAATCGAAACAAAAAAAAAAAATTTTTTTTTAATATTGGATTTGAAAACATGATGAAATTTCAATGCGTTTTGATGCGCTATTTTATTGTGTCCGTTGAAAAATAACAGAGTTGTTTAGCCTGGAAATACGGATTTATTTTATCTACAAAAAAATCAAATCAAGTTCAACTCGAAAGATAAAAATTTCAAAAATATGAACAAATAAATGTGGTATAAGTCTAAGAATTAATGAATTTTTCAATTTTGGGGAAAATCTAAAGACACCCGGCGCAAACCTGTCAAATAATAATAAAAAATTCCGACTCGAAACGTTTTAAAAAATTTAAAGAATTTTTTTTTTACTTTTTGCAGTAAATGGATTTTGCCTCATTCTTTCTTTTCTCATATTCAAATTAAAAAAAAATTGGTACGTTAAGTTCAACATTAGGAATTGTCATAATTTTTCTAATTTCAGAAGTTTGATGAGAATTTTCATTTAAAATTATCTAGTTTAAATGATGATGTCTAAACAACAGCTCCTAGTAGGCCTTGCTGGAATGCGATCGCTTTATTCTGTTTTCTTATAGAGCTGCGTTTAAGGGGTTTCACTTTTGTGTTTTTTTAGTTTTGAACGCCGCAAAAATACCATGGCAACAACCCTCGTTTAGCACCTGGCACAGGTACTTGATAAGCTGTTGAATTGGTAAGATGAAGTTCCGAGCTGCACCTAAATTTTGCGTTTTTTGGATTTTCTTTTGTCCACCCTTTTTTTCTTATATCCTAGATTTCAAAAGTTCAATTTTACTCAGCGCGCTTTATAGAAAGATCGTATGATTTTGAAAATATTACAATTCACTGAACGGACTTCAGATCCCTTGTTGAAAAGAATATACATTCAAGTGAAATCAGGAACATAACATGTCGAATCAAATACCAAGAAATTTGAAATTGCATATTTGATATCGAATAAGATGAATGTCGAATTTAACCAAAATAGTAGACAAAATGGACGTTGATCCTTAACCTTAAGAATACCATTCTTTCTGCAACACGTATTCGGAAGGCAGGGCAGTTCAGGGTGATTTTTTGAAAAATTAGGAATAAAGGCAAATTTAATCAACATATAGGCATCGTTCCAAAAATAACAAAAAAAGTTAAAGAAAATAACTTAAAAATTAAATTTTTCATCCAATTATATCAGCAACGTTCAAACCGTTGCTTTGGATTAAACAAGTTGATATTTATTTTTTAATTATCTCTGAAAAATCGTGTTTGGACACAAAAAGAAAAACTTTTTAAGAGTAACTCAAATTTTTCTTTTGATTTTGCAAATAATGTGAAAAAAGTCGGGCCAAATTTGGGAATTTTTTTTACAATATCTAGTAAACCTGACCAGATTTGACTTACAGTACGCAACAAAATAAGGCTTGCAATAAAAATTTTCAAATCACTGTATATTTTTCCTCATTAAGAATATCAATTCAAAGAATTCAAATGAATTGAAGTATTCTTTTTTAATTCAGTAACGGCCGGTACAAAAATTTTGTAGAAAATTGTATACGTGCTTCACATTTTAACGTAAATGAAGTCAAAATCAGTTCCGCAGGGAAAAAAATAATGTAGGCACTCTTTAACAAATTAAGAACAAGGGAGAAATCTAAGCCCTAAAATATCAAAATTTGTCATTATCTGTCTCAGAAACGACTACAAATTAAGTATATTTGAGTTATTGAAAGTGTTGTATAAGGAGTATAAGTTGTATAAGGAGTATATTCGAAAAATTGCAACACTTTGTTTTGTCACTAACTTTTGAATGCATCTGTGGAAACTGATGAAATTTTTAGTGAAACTGCCTAGTAATGGAATGTGCAAATTTTTGTGACGTTCTGTCACTGTGTTAGTTTTTGGTTAACACGTGCCCAAATGAATACTATGAACAACCTTTTTCCAAATCAAGGCTACTTTTGATTATTTTTTATTTCTGTTTTCAGAAGTTTGAGTTTCAAAACTTCTCAAAAAATTTTAATTTGATCGAAGTTTTGGAAAATTTAGCAGATTGTTCTCCTTCGGCAAAAAAACAATGTATTGGCTTGTTATCACTCCATATCTGTTTTAGAGTTATTGCACCTTTCGAGATCCATCCAAAACAGAAAACAAATTAGTAGAACCAATGTAAATGTTTCATCTTAAACTTGCCAAATGCTCGCTAAAGAGTTCGTTTCGCTGCCCAATATGTATTTTTAAAAAATATCTCCCTGCTAGCGGTTCCAATATTTTGCGCACGATTTGACAACCGTATTTTGTTTTTTTTTTTAACGGCGGGCAGCTTTTTTACCTTGAAGAAATGAAGTCAAACCTGTTTATGAGTCAGTTAGACAAGTCATGCAAACAATTTTTTTGTCACTTCCCCAATCGAAATTTTAGGTTTGCGCTTGATAAAACCTCTAACATTCCCTACTTTCATCGAATCATTCATCATCACTTCATGAATAGTGAAAATTTGGAATGATTTGACTCACCACCAGATCCTCTAGGACTCCATGAACGATTTACCATACGATTTGGGTCTCCCACTGGGACTTTCCTGTATTTTTCGCGATTCTACCCAAAATGTTCAGTCAATGACCCTCTGTATTGGAATACTTAGCAAAACCCGGGCAGTTGTTTTCAAATTGGTCGAACAAAAATCCGGGCAAAAAACTTGAATTTTTTTTTTCATTAAAATTCACCAGCAGATTTTTAAACATATTTTAGGCTTTCAAAAAACATTATATGATTATTTTTATGAAACTTGCTTAATTTTTTTTGGTTTTAGACGCATGAATTGATAAATTTAACAGCAGAATTTGTTTTTTTTATGGATGTGGCAAATGAAGTGAATAAATTCGGCAAAATCCGGGCTTTTTCAATGTAATCTGTGGTAGTCTACAATAAGAATTTTGTCAAGCCGAGTATCCGGCTTGTGACATAGCTCAGTTGGCAAGTCAGTTGCCGCTTGAACCGATGTCTGCAAGTTCAAGCCTAAGAGTAAACATCGAACACAGTTGTACCGGACAAGTTTTTCAATAACAATCCGCCTACTGCAACGTTGATATAAAGCCACGAATGCCATAAAGATGGTAAAACAACTATAAATAAACTATTAAAAATCAATGGGGGTTTATATTTATGAAAATATTCAGATATAAAGTGTTTTATATACATCCTGCAATTTATTAACTTGATATTTAAAATGTTATTTAAATTTTCTGTTGAAAATGTTTACGTACCGTATCACTCTGATGAAGTTTTTATAAAAGTTTAATTCATAGCAAAAAATGTAGAAGTGATCAAAAACTTGTTTCGAGAAACATTCTTCAAAATTGCCTTAGTGCAACATTTTTCATAATTTGTATGTCCTATATTCAAATCTTTAGAAAAAGATTGTTTTTAAAGATAGAAAAGCAAAAATGGGAAGAGGTTACGATAATTAAACCATTTGCAAATTATTTAACTTTTAAGTCATCGCATTTCAGTATAAACATTCAGAAAATTCAGAACTAGCCTTAAAAGAAGTGGTTTCCAATTTTAGTATTGCAACGAGTAATCAATATAGGGTTGATGAAGAAAAATGGTAGGACGACTCGGGATGCAACAGAGATGAAGAGATTGTGGAACAAAATGGCCGCTGAGGTCAGTGAATATGGTGTCCAAACTATGATGAGTGGTTCCAGACGAAAATTTCATCAAAACAACATCGAAATATTTTTTTTATTTTTCCTTTGAAGTGCAATAAAAACCCTACATTTTGATTACAAAACATTTTTATTTCGTTTACAAAGCTTCAAGGTAGACCCGTTTTAATGCGTCCAGATTTTGCGTGATCCATGCTTTGCGTTGTTAACTATCGATTTTGAAATGGAAGAAAACAACATCCTCTTTTAAAATTTACTCAAGTTCATATTTTTTTCTCTCTCAGCGCCTAAATAGTTTTAAATATGGAAATTCTCTGATATTCTATAATTTCATGTTCCTGCTTGCCTAGTGTTCGAATAATACTGTCGAAAGACCATTTACCATAAAATCCTTAGCTTTGAAGAAGGTGGCCTTTCAAAGATTGATCACACATTGAGAAACACTGTTTTAAAGCACCTCACAAAACAGGAACAAAATCCAGTTGGTAGCTTCGGGAGTGCCTCCAAGTGGTAGAAAAATCATCATCACCGTTAACGCATCAGTTCTTCGGTTTCCCTCTGCTGAACTGTTTGCTACCCCTCAGCAGTGTTATCCTCCAGGGTTCTTGGTAGCTTCCAACTGCTTCTCCTTACCAGCTGAGCTTTTCGATGAGGATGAGACAACATCCCGCCGCTACTTGCTCTTCGGCAACTGGAGCTATTGCTTTTTTTTGGTTTCCCCTGGAATGTTAGCTGAAGGGTGGCTCCAGAGAGCGAGAGGAAAAATCCGTCCCCAGGTGATTTTCCTGGAGCAGACAAGAATGACGGCGGGAAGTAAGGGATGAATGTGTTGTTTTCTTTTGCTGTTCACCCTCTTTTGAACTGATTCTGCTGAGGGCTGGGGACGGCTGTGAGGAAAAAACCCTCTATAGAAAAAGAAAAGATGGAAAATTATAATTTCGTTCACCTGTTGCCCTTGGGGTAGGACTTGTCAAGTGAGGAATTGCTCAGTGCCAGAAAATCAGAAAAAAAACGGGGGCGACCGATGTTTGCTAGCAGGAGGTTATCAGAAGATGCGTGAAATTCGATTCTTAAAGGGGAACTTTCAGTGCATTTTTGGAGATTGAAATCAATAATTTAAAAATAATTTTAAGCATAAGATAGTGAAAATGTAGCTTATTTTAAGTCAATCTAAAAGACACTTTCAAATGGGTTTGATAGCCCATTCAACGCGATTGCAACCAGATAGTGCCGGCACCCGGGCAGTGAAAGTCACAAATTTCTCGTCGGAAATTGCTTTTATCAATCACAATCCTGCCTCATTAACAGCAACAATGGCGAGCAAGCAGCTTTCCACGAGGACAAAAACACACGAAAGCTCATAAAACATTTTATTATTCTCGCTAAATAAATTTCCATAAATTTAGTTCCCCATCAACCTTGTCATGTGCCTGTCTGTGTGCTTGTGTTTGAACGGTTCTACTCAATGGAAAAGTCATCCCCGGTCCGAGCCATTTCGTGACATCGGAAGATTTTTACGACCTCCGGGCCTCTGGGCCGATTTGCCATAATTCGGAGACACTAACCAGAACACTCATTGGCGCAGTTATAAGTAATTTAAATAGATAAAAATTTATAATTGTGTCTATCAGAATACCCAATTACTTTTTTGATATTGCATTTTGATTAGTAATTTTGGAGAAAAAAAATCGTTTAGAAGTTGTAAATCAACCCCCTTAACTATTTCACAAAAAGTTTCAGCCGCCCCTGCAACTCATTAAAAACGGTACAGCAAAATAATTTAATTATCGAAAACCCAAAAACACAAACCTCCGGGGACTGTTGCCCATCATGAAGGTTTTCCACCACTTCCGCCTTGAAGCTCAACCGAGCGTGCTGCACTAACTTGTTAGGAAAATTCGGCAGCAAGCATCCAGTTCAGTTAGTTTGTCGGATGTGTCCCGATTTTTAAGGTAACCACACCAGAGAAGTAAACCAGAAAACAAACAATTTTGTGGCTTTCGGCAAACTATTCCTGCCTGGTGCTAGAGCCCGGACGAAATTGAGTAGCTGCTGCTGTTGGTTTCGGTTTTCGAGCCTTCCAAACAACATATTTCTAGTTTTACGAAGAAGTTTTTACAGCAAGCAGAAGATAAAGTTTCGGTTCGGAAACAACCTTGAAAGCGTCGTAAATTGGGGATAGGCTTATGTGTGTTGTTTTGCGTGCAGAAAAAAAAAGTTTTCGATTCACAGTGTTTTGAGTGGCAGTTATAGACAAATTTAGATGTAATAAACAACCTTTAAGCGGTCAAAAATAGAGTTAATTCGTGAACAAGCTGTTAAAGAATCAGTTGATAACAGAAAAACAAATTAAATCACATATGAAACTTGAACTTTGGCAGAAACTTGTCATAAAAATGCAATCCCTCGCACGTTATGATATTTGAAACTTAAACCTTTCCAAAATCTTCAAACTTAAGTTCAAACAAAAGTTAAGTCATTGCTGAAATTTTCCCGCATTTATGCGGGCTGAGCAAAGTAAGACAATTTTTTTTCCAAGACCTTATACATGGGCGTTCGATTGTGTTTTTTTTTCATAAAAACCTGGAAAAATCAAAGCACAAACCAGTGATTTGAAAAATAAAAAGAAATCAATTGAGAAAAATAAAAATCAAAAAATTTAAAATAAGCTAAAAAAATATGAAGTTATTGTTTCTTTCTACGTTTGAGAAAAAAACCGTAACAGAATTTGAAAAAAAATTTGCAGTACAAACTGGAAAAAAAACATCATAAATATTCATTAAGCACGAAAGTCTTGCAAAATCAAAAAGTTCATTGTCATAACTTAAAAATTGAACATTATTGTGATTTATGTAATTTTTATAACTTTTGTAATTTTTGTTATTTTTGTAATTTTTGTAATTTTTGTTATTTTTGTTATTTTTGTAATTTTGGTAATTTTTAAAATTTTTGAAATTTTTAAAATTTTTGTAATTTTTTTAACTTTTGTAATTTTTGTAATTTTTGTCATTTTTGTAATTTTTGTCATTTTTGTCTTTTTTGTAATTTTTGTAATTGTTGTAATTTTTTGTAATTTTTGTAATTTTTATACTTTTTGTAATTTTTGTAATTTTTGTAATATTTGTAAATTTTGAAATTTTTGTAATTTTTGTAGTTTTTAATTTTTGTAATTTTTGTAATTTTTGTATTTTTTTTAAATTTTTTTAATTTTTGTAATTTTTGTAATTTCTGTAATTTTTGTAATGTTTGTAATTTTTGTAATTTTTGTAATTTTTGAAATTTTTGTAATTTTTGTAATTTTTGTAATTTTTGTAATTTTTGTAATTTTTGTAATTTTTGTAATTTTTGTAATTTTTGTAATTTTTGTAATTTTTGTAATTTTTGTAATTTTTGTAATTTTTGTAATTTTTGTAATTTTTGTAATTTTTGTAATTTTTGTAATTTTTGTAATTTTTGTAATTTTTGTAATTTTTGTAATTTTTGTAATTTTTGTAAATTTTGTAATTTTTGTAATTTTTGTAATTTTTGTAATTTTTGTAATTTTTGTAATTTTTGTAATTTTTGTAATTTTTGTAATTTTTGTAATTTTTGTAATTTTTGTAATTTTTGTAATTTTTGTAATTTTTGTAATTTTTGTAATTTTTGTAATTTTTGTAATTTTTGTAATTTTTGTAATTTTTGTAATTTTTGTAATTTTTTGTAATTTTTGTAATTTTAATAAATTTTTTATTTTTGTCATTTTTGTCATTTTCGAAATTTTTGCAATTTTTTTATTTTTAAGATTTTTGTCATTTTTGCCTTTTTTGTCATTTTTGTCATTTTTGTCATTTTTATCATTTTTGTCATTTTTGTCATTTTTGTCATTTTTGTCATTTTTGTCATTTTTGTCATTTTTGTCATTTTTGTCATTTTTGTCATTTTTGTCATTTTTGTCATTTTTGTCATTTTTGTCATTTTTGTCATTTTTGTCATTTTTGTCATTTTTGTCATTTTTGTCATTTTTGTCATTTTTGTCATTTTTGTCATTTTTGTCATTTTTGTCATTTTTGTCATTTTTGTCATTTTTGTCATTTTTGTCATTTTTGTCATTTTTGTCATTTTTGTCATTTTTGTCATTTTTGTCATTTTTGTCATTTTTGTCATTTTTGTCATTTTTGTCATTTTTGTCATTTTTGTCATTTTTGTCATTTTTGTCATTTTTGTCATTTTTGTCATTTTTGTCATTTTTGTCATTTTTGTCATTTTTGTCATTTTTGTCATTTTTGTCATTTTTGTCATTTTTGTCATTTTTGTCATTTTTGTCATTTTTGTCATTTTTGTCATTTTTGTCATTTTTGTCATTTTTGTCATTTTTGTCATTTTTGTCATTTTTGTCATTTTTGTCATTTTTGTCATTTTTGTCATTTTTGTCATTTTTGTCATTTTTGTCATTTTTGTCATTTTTGTCATTTTTGTCATTTTTGTCATTTTTGTCATTTTTGTCATTTTTGTCATTTTTGTCATTTTTGTCATTTTTGTCATTTTTGTCATTTTTGTCATTTTTGTCATTTTTGTCATTTTTGTCATTTTTGTCATTTTTGTCATTTTTGTCATTTTTGTCATTTTTGTCATTTTTGTCATTTTTGTCATTTTTGTCATTTTTGTCATTTTTGTCATTTTTGTCATTTTTGTCATTTTTGTCATTTTTGTCATTTTTGTCATTTTTGTCATTTCTGTCATTTCTGTCATTTTTGTCATTTTTGTCATTTTTGTCATTTTTGTCATTTTTGTCATTTTTGTCATTTTTGTCATTCTTGTCATTTTTGTCATTTTTGTCATTTTTGTCATTTTTGTCATTTCTGTCATTTTTGTCATTTTTGTCATTTTTGTCATTTTTGTCATTTTTGTCATTTTTGTCATTTTTGTCATTTTTGTCATTTTTGTCATTTTTGTCATTTTTGTCATTTTTGTCATTTTTGTCATTTTTGTCATTTTTGTCATTTTTGTCATTTTTGTCATTTTTGTCATTTTTGTCATTTTTGTCATTTTTGTCATTTTTGTCATTTTTGTCATTTTTGTCATTTTTGTCATTTTTGTCATTTTTGTCATTTTTGTCATTTTTGTCATTTTTGTCATTTTTGTCATTTTTGTCATTTTTGTCATTTTTGTCATTTTTGTCATTTTTGTCATTTTTGTCATTTTTGTCATTTTTGTCATTTTTGTCATTTTTGTCATTTTTGTCATTTTTGTCATTTTTGTCATTTTTGTCATTTTTGTCATTTTTGTCATTTTTGTCATTTTTGTCATTTTTGTCATTTTTGTCATTTTTGTCATTTTTGTCATTTTTGTCATTTTTGTCATTTTTGTCATTTTTGTCATTTTTGTCATTTTTGTCATTTTTGTCATTTTTGTCATTTTTGTCATTTTTGTCATTTTTGTCATTTTTGTCATTTTTGTCATTTTTGTCATTTTTGTCATTTTTGTCATTTTTGTCATTTTTGTCATTTTTGTCATTTTTGTCATTTTTGTCATTTTTGTCATTTTTGTCATTTTTGTCATTTTTGTCATTTTTGTCATTTTTGTCATTTTTGTCATTTTTGTCATTTTTGTCATTTTTGTCATTTTTGTCATTTTTGTCATTTTTGTCATTTTTGTCAATTTTGTCATTTTTGTCATTTTTGTCATTTTTGTCATTTTTGTCATTTTTGTCATTTTTGTCATTTTTGTCATTTTTGTCATTTTTGTCATTTTTGTCATTTTTGTCATTTTTGTCATTTTTGTCATTTTTGTCATTTTTGTCATTTTTGTCATTTTTGTCATTTTTGTCATTTTTGTCATTTTTGTCATTTTTGTCATTTTTGTCATTTTTGTCATTTTTGTCATTTTTGTCATTTTTGTCATTTTTGTCATTTTTGTCATTTTTGTCATTTTTGTCATTTTTGTCATTTTTGTCATTTTTGTCATTTTTGTCATTTTTGTCATTTTTGTCATTTTTGTCATTTTTGTCATTTTTGTCATTTTTGTCATTTTTGTCATTTTTGTCATTTTTGTCATTTTTGTCATTTTTGTCATTTTTGTCATTTTTGTCATTTTTGTCATTTTTGTCATTTTTGTCATTTTTGTCATTTTTGTCATTTTTGTCATTTTTGTCATTTTTGTCATTTTTGTCATTTTTGTCATTTTTGTCATTTTTGTCATTTTTGTCATTTTTGTCATTTTTGTCATTTTTGTCATTTTTGTCATTTTTGTCATTTTTGTCATTTTTGTCATTTTTGTCATTTTTGTCATTTTTGTCATTTTTGTCATTTTTGTCATTTTTGTCATTTTTGTCATTTTTGTCATTTTTGTCATTTTTGTCATTTTTGTCATTTTTGTCGAAGCTATCACGATTGCTCGCAATTTACCCCTCTCAAAGAACTGTTAACAAATGTTTCTTTCCAATCTTTCAAAATATGGTTTTAAGATTGACTTTAACATAAGAGTTCCTTAAGCGTATTTTTATCTCAATTCAAATTTACCTTTATGATGTTTCATACCCATCACGTGACCGGAACGTAGCTTTCAAAAGGCACTCATGGCAACAGTGGTATCTTGAAATAGAAGCCACCAACGTTTGCACAAATTGGCCGTTATCATGTTGAAGCTCACGATAAATAATCCGCCTGGCTCCTGCCTCGTTTCGTGATCATTCCTAATAGTTTCCCGCTGCAATCGAATAATCTCGAAATTGATAGCAAGTCCAATAACGTAAAGCTTTTCCGCATTTTCCACGAGTTGGTGGTTTGGTATATTTAGTTCGCTCTGGGAAACTTTGCTCGCGGTTAAACTGTTGCAGATTATCCTGGGGGGTTCCAACGTTTTGCTCCTCAAAACGTATTTAGGGGGTGGGGTAAGGAAAACCTATAGAAAAAAGCTTCCAATCAGCAGACTGCCGTAACCTATCCGGAGCAATAAGTTTCAAGTGCTTTCCATTTAACAAACAATGGGCAACGGCTTTCAGAACTTATTATCATACATAAGTGAGCACGCACCACCCCCATTTAGTTGAGGGGGTCTGTTGAGCTCGATTGAGTGGGTGGGCGAATGAATGAAAAGGCTCGGTCGATTCCTTTGAAGCAAGCTCTTGAAATAGCTCAATATGCAGAACGAGGTCCTGCCAAAGTCTTGTGAATAGCGGTAGCAGAAAATATCGAGCCACTTGTGGGCAGGAGCAACCAACATTCAAACTAACGCCACTGCCGGTCGCCATTTCTGTAATTCTATTTTGAGGACGACTGAATTCCACCACCCCTGGGACTCGTGTCGTGATCTGAAGCCATAAATTCAGCCCACTCGAGACCGATTGGACGCAACAAAAAAGCTGCTTCACAGTTTGTGACCAGTTGCCGGTTTTAGTTCCACCTTAGTCGAGCTGCCGGCAGTAGTTTTTGCTTCTCAGTTGGTCTATTGGTATCTTTTCTGCAAGTTTAAAACAAATATTTTCTGTAATTTTCTATTTAATATTTTTAACAATATTTATTGGTACTCGCTACTACAACTCTAAACTAAAACTCAACCTCGCTACTCAATCTCGCTACTCAAACTTGCTACTCAAATTCGCTACTCAAACTCGCTAATAAAATTCGCTACTCTAACTTGCTACTCAAACTCGCTACTAAAACTCGCTACTCAAACTCGCTACTCAAAACTCGCTACTTAAAACTCGCTATTCAAACTCGCTACTCAAACTAGCTACTCAAACTCGCTACTCAAACTTGCTACTCAAACTCGCTACTCAAACTCGCAACTCAAACTCGCTACTCAAACTCGCTACTCAAACTCGCTACTCAAACTCGCTACTCAAACTCGCTACTCAAACTCGCTACTCAAACTCGCTTCTAAAACTCGCTACTCAAACTCGCTACTCAAACTCGCTACTCAAACTCGCTACTCAAACTCGCTACTCAAACTCGCTACTCAAACTCGCTACTCAAACTCACTACTCAAACGCGATACTCAAACTCGCTACTCAAACTCGCTACTCAAACCCGCTACTCAAACTCGCTACTCAAACTCGCTACTAAAAACTCGCTACTCAAACTCGCTACTCAAACTCGCTACTCAAACTCTGTGACCGCCCGAGTTGTACCCGGTCACTTAAATGCCACCCACGTCAGATTAAAACAACTCTCCTCAAAATAAACCTCTAAAGGTACACCGTCCGCTCGAAATTTACTTCGAATTTCGCGTAATAACAATTACAAACTTCGACCGATCACTTACCCGTCTGAGTAATAACTGCCTCTCCTTCGTAGTTCCATTGTCCACCTCTTCATTAACTTCACTAGGGTGGTCCGTCACAACGCCCCCCTCCTAGCGAATACTGCGAATGGCACATTTGTCGTTTTCGCGTTATTTGTAGTTTCTGCCATTCGCGAAAGTTCCCTTTTTAGGGGATTTAATTTGTGATTGTTTGGTCATAGTAGAACGGTTTCAGCAAGCTGATATGGAACCGTCCTCGCTCCTTTCGATTGTGTGGGTGGACCAAACAATAGACATCTTCATGCAAAACTTTCGAAACCTCATAAGGCCCCTCGTAGACCATGAAGAATTTTCTTATTTCTCCATGTTGCTCTGAAGAAACTGGATTAGCTTTTACCAGGACCAGACTACCAACTTCAAACTTAGGTGACGGCTCTGGTGCTCTGCGGTTACGTTCCTTGGCCTTACGGATAAGAGTTGCCCGTACGACATCTAAGTTTACCCCCATGTACTCCTCGGAATTTGTCGGATATTCTACCAGATTACGTAAAGTATCCAACGGTTTCTTCCCAAATTGCAACTCAAATGGGGAGCACAGCGTCGACTCATGGCAAACTGCATTCAGCAACTCGGCAAAATAACCTATTTTATTTGCCCAAACTTTATGATTGTCCTGACAGTAAGTGCGACATAAGCGGGAAATTTCCTTCATTACACGCTCGACTGGATTGGCTTGTGGATGTCGCACACATGTGTGAATAAGTTTTATCTCAGCTTCCTTACAGTTTTTAACCCATGTTTTAGACGTAAACTGTGTTCCCTGGTCGCAAAGTATCGCCTCTGGTTTCCCATGCATACTTATGTACTTTTCGATACGTCTCCATAAAACGACAGATGTTGGTTTGCGAACACTGTACAGCGTTACATACTTGGTAAAAACATCCAGAACTACAAAAATGTGTTTAACACCAGCCGTACTAGTAGGAAGTGGCCCGTAAAGATCCAACGATAATATTTGATTCTTCCGAAGTGGAAGCACATTCCTGCAGGTTCCCGTCAACTTAAAATTTTTATTTTTCGCTAGTTGACAGACTAAACATTGTTTGATGAACAGCTTTACTTCTTTTCGCATACCGCGCCAATAGACGTTTTGCTTCATTGCCTGATATGTTTTAAACACTCCAAAATGGCCTTGATCTTCGTGATAAAACTTCAAAGCAATTCTGGTGACACTTTTCGGCAACACTAAACGCCAAATTCCATCTCCTTTCTGGCGAGTAAACAGCTTTCCGTTCAATATCTGGTAATTGGCAGGACGACCGACCGAAGATCCACGGTTGTGGTTCTCTATTATTCTTTTAACGT
Source organism: Uranotaenia lowii (assembly GCF_029784155.1). Classification (NCBI taxonomy): domain Eukaryota; kingdom Metazoa; phylum Arthropoda; class Insecta; order Diptera; family Culicidae; genus Uranotaenia; species Uranotaenia lowii. The sequence goes on along the minus strand of NC_073692.1, from coordinate 326,712,174 downwards.
TGGTGTCCTCTTCTTGAAGCTTGCCCATCTGCAGCAACATGGATCGAAACTCCTTCTCTACGTCCGACATACTCTTGCGGGTGATAGCAATGCTGAATGTTCTATTTACTCCACTATCACTGGTATCCTCTGCCCCTTCCGGAAACCGTGACAACGTATCTGCTAGCGTGTTTTCTGTTCCCTTACAATGCCGGATATCGTAGTCGTATTGTTGTAAAAACAATACCCACCTGGTCAGTCTACCATTCAGTAATTTGCACTGCTTCAGAAAAATAAGTGCCTTGTGGTCGGTGATGATGGTGATGTGTCTACCCAATAAGTACTGTCTCCATTTATCCAGGACCCATACTATTGCAAGGGCCTCTAGTTCTGTCACCGTGTAATTTGCCTCTGCCGGTTTTAGAGTTCTACTGGCATAAGCAATAATATTTGTATCTCCTAAATCGTTCTTCTGGAAAAGTACTCCCGCGATCCCCTTGTTAGAACTATCTGTTTGTACGAAGAATTCTTTTTGCGGATCGGGATGATGTAACAACGTATGCTGCAGGAACATTTGCTTCAATTTTACGAAAGCCGCTTCCTGATCATCTAGCCATCGCCAATCTCGCTTTGCTTGCAACAGATCATAAAGTGGCCGAGCTATCTCCGCAAAATGCGGTACGAACCGTGCGACGTAGCTTGCCATCCCGATGAAACTACGCAAATCGTGAACAGATCGTGGGACTGGAAAATTTCGTATTGCCGATGTTTTGCCAGGGTCGATGGTTATTCCTTCAATACTTATCACGTGACCCAGAAAAGTAACTTGAGGAAGGAAAAAGTGGGATTTTGATGTACTGACTCGTATACCCGCCTCCCGCAGTCTTGTAAATAATCTACGTAGGTGGTCCAAATGACTCAGGAAGGACTCTGAGTGCACTAGCAAGTCGTCCACGTACTTTTCCACGAACTCCAGAATTTCCGGCCCTAATATGATATCTAGAGCTCGGGAAAAACTCGCAACGGCAGTATTCAGACCGAACGGAAGCACATTAAACACATAGGTTTTGGAGTTATACATGAACCCAGTGTATTTCCGATGTTCAGGCCGTATTGGGATTTGCCAATATGAAGATGTCAGGTCAACTGATGAAAAATATCTAGCACCGTTGAACTTTTGTAGCATTTGTTGGATATTTGGTGGCTTTTCATGGTCCTTGATAAGTACCTTATTTAACCTTCTCGCATCAAGGCAAACTCGTACATCTCCGTTCTTTTTCATAGTTGTTACAAGAGGACTAACATATGCTGTGGGGCTTCTAGATATGACGCCCCAACTTTCCATTTGCGACAACTTCTCCTCAACAGCTTTCATTCTGGCCAAAGGGACTGGATATTGCTTAAGATTGAACGGTCGCTCATCAGAAACGAAAATCTGGTGTTGATATTCTTGAGTCAAACCGGGTTTCTCCTCTGAAAAAATGTCAGAGAATTCATGCAGCAGATCCTCCCACATTTTCCGTTCGTCTCCCTGAAGAACCGGTGACCTCTGAGTGCTTTCTGCTACAGGCTCAGCTTCATCCACCTCTTCAATAAAGTTGATCATTCTCTCGCACATGGATATGCTTTCGACGCAACCCGATACTTTGGCCCCGTGGCTGAAAGGTACCCAAACTTCTTGATCCTTATGGAATATTCTCATACGCTTCTCGTCGTGGTGCATCCACACAGAATAATTATCCAAAAAATCTTCGCCCAATATCATTTCGTTGATCAGCTCTCCAACCACTATAAAGGATACGTCGATCTGCTCATCGCCAATCCATAAACTGAGTAAAACTTGCGTAGTAACCTTTTTACTTTTCTTTCCAAATGGCCCCCTTAAGGTTATAGCCTGTAAGGGAAGTTCGGCCAGTGGTACGCCTTGCACCTTAAGTCTTTCATACAGATCTCCTGAGATACAAGACAACTCACACCCGCTGTCGATCAACGCCTCTAACCTTACGTTGTCAACCTTCACCCTAATGTAAGGTGATTGATAGATCCGCTTTGTTTGATGTTGCTCATATTCCGGATCCTCCGCTAGCAATTCTTCTTTTCCAACAAAAACCGTCAAGACCGTTGGTTCTTCTGCTGCATCTTCGGCAATGGTAATGTTACGGCTATGACTGATGTTACTCGATCCTGGTCCCGATACATTGTTCTGTTGTCGTGCAGGCCGGGAACCTCCAGTTGTGTCCCTCCAGGATGAATTGTTACCCGATCCATTATTATATCGGACAGTTGAATTTATAAATCGGTCTTCCGACTGTAATATCTGATACGCCGGTCCTATTTCAAGACATGAGCCAAGAAGGTGTTGTATATTTCTCGGAAAATGGCGGGCAAGATACTGTATAAGTTCTCGCTCCATTGGGGGAGGTGTAAGGTATCGTGCTTTGGCTACAATATTTAAAAAATATTCAGCCATATGAGAACCGCTTCGTTGTATATATGTGCCCCGTGTAATTTCCTCCGACACCTGCCGTTGTGCTGTCTGTCCCCAGTAATTTTCCATGAAATAGTAAAGGAAATATTCATAATTTTGGAACAAATGTTCGAAACCACGAGCCCAAGTTTTTGCTTCTTCCTCTAAGCATGAAAGAGCAACAAGTAATTTCTCATAAGGAGACACACTGTTATTAAAACAGTATTGATCGAGTTGTTTGATGAACTCCATGGGATGCTGTTCATCAGAAGTCCCCTTAAAAGAAGGTCTCGGTAACAACGGGTTTCTAAAAACCTTTCCCTCCGTTCCTGTGAACCCGCTACTTCCATCGACCATTGGTGGGTGTACTGGACCTGGCAGCCAAGGTGGATGGAACCCTGACTGATTGGCGGCTCCAATCCCTCTTATCGTACTTCCTGGCCAACCCGATGTTCCTAGCACATTCGCTGGACCTGAAGGCAGCGTGCATCCAAAAAAAGGGGGTGGTATCACATTAAACCTGTTACCTGTTGTTTGGAACGGTAACTCGTTAGCACCTTCCATTGCTCTTGGAACTCCTCTGTGATCCTGACTTGGAACTTCTCCTTGATCCTGTCTTGGTACAAACAAAATTCCTTCACTGCTTCTTATTCCTCTCGATGGGTTCATTTCACTGATAGGATTATGCACACTTGCTGGTCGTTGACCATCCGCGTAATTGGTTCCTCCTGCTGGTTGTTCTTGTTGGATTTGAGTACAGCGATTTTCTTTTACGTTCTGTTCCAAAACATTGATACGCACCTGCAATGCTTGTATCATCTCCACTAAAATATTCTGGCTTTCAATGTTTTGCTGCAGTAAACTTGCAGTTCGTTGCGCCTCAGAAATGTTACCGAGTGGATCATCAGCCCCTGGATTTTCCGCAGCTCGCTCAGTTGCCATTGCATCTTCAGTAATCCCTTGAACGTCGCCACCAACAGCCTGATGATTATTTCCGTCGCTTCGTGGTGTTGACGCGAACTGAACCCGTGGCAATAATCGGGGACCCGTCGGCGCTCCTGCCGTCGGAAGACTCATCCAAGAAATATCACTGCATCCGTGGTTCTCCATGTCATTGACCTCCACCAACGTCTTCAAACGTAAACAAATCACCCACGATAGACAACCACTTGTCGAAACAGAACCCTCTGGCACCAATACTGCCAATAATCTTCGAGCATCCACCACTACTGAAAAATCACCCTTCCCACCGGCACCTCACTACTACAGAGCGCGTTGGTGCACTACGATTTCCTGAGAGCGGCTTCACCAGATTCGATACCACTACTAACAACTCCGAAACTCTCTTAGAAACCCGATGGCACATTCACTTTCAACCGGCTACCAACTACCACTCTATCGGCGCGAATACTCTGAGAACTTCGTTCTCAAGATCCAGAGTGATTCTTCGTTACGAACACTGACAACTCCCAAACTCTCTTAAACCCCGATAGCACCTTCACTTTCAACCGGCTACCAACTACCAATCTTGTGGCACGATCACTCAGAGAACTTCGTTCTCAAGATCTCCTAAACGATGGCTACCCAACTGAACTCAATACCCTTGTGGTTTCGCGCCGTTTTGCGATTTCACCGAACGGACGCTTTAATCCTCTTCTTCACGATCTTCTCCGAATACTGCTGCCGTTCCTGCGTACTACTTTTGTAGATCCCCGAAAAAATATGCGGGGATCCCGGTTGAGCCCCCAGTTGTGACCGCCCGAGTTGTACCCGGTCACTTAAATGCCACCCACGTCAGATTAAAACAACTCTCCTCAAAATAAACCTCTAAAGGTACACCGTCCGCTCGAAATTTACTTCGAATTTCGCGTAATAACAATTACAAACTTCGACCGATCACTTACCCGTCTGAGTAATAACTGCCTCTCCTTCGTAGTTCCATTGTCCACCTCTTCATTAACTTCACTAGGGTGGTCCGTCACAACTCGCTACTCAAACTCGCTACTCAAACCTGCTACTCAAACTCGCTACTCAAACTCGCTACTCGAACTCGCTACTCAAACTCGCTACTCAAACTTGCTACTCAAACTCGCTACTCAAACTCGCTACTAAAAACTCGCAACTCAAACTTTCTACTCAAACTCGCTACTCAAACTCGCTACTCAAACTCGCTACTCAAACTCGCAACTCAAACTTGCTACTCAAACTCGCTACTCAAACTCGCTACTCAAACTCGCTACTCAAAACTCGCTTTTCAAACTCGCTACTCAAACTCGCTACTCAAACTCGCTACTCAAACTTGCTACTCAAACTCGCTACTCAAACTCGCTATTCAAACTCGCTACTCAAACTTTCTACTCAAACTCGCTACTCAAACTCGCTACTCAAACTCGCTACTCAAACTCGCTACTCAAACTTGCTTCTCAAACTCGCTACTCAAACTCGCTACTCAAACTCGCAACTCAAACTCGCTTCTCAAACTCGCTACTCAAACTCGATACTCAAACTCGCTACTAATACTTGCTACTCAAACTCGCTACTCAAACTCGCTACTCAAACTCGCTACTCAAATTTGCTACTCAAATTCGCTACTCCAACTCGCTACTCAAATGCGCTACTCAAACTCGCTACTCAAACTCGCTATTCAAACTCGCTACTCAAACTTTCTACTCAAACTCGCTACTCAAACTCGCTACTCAAACTCGCTACTCAAACTCGCTACTCAAACTCGCTACTCAAACTCGCTACTCAAACTCGCTACTCAAACCTACTACTCAAACTCGCTACTCAAACTCGCCTCTCAAACTCGCTACTTAAACTTGCTACTCAAACTCGCTACTCAAACTCGCTACTCAAACTCGCTACTCAAACTTGCTACTCAAACTTGTTACTCAAACTTGCAACTCAAACTCGCTACTCAAACTCGCTACTCAAACTCGCTACTCAAACTCGCTACTCAAACTCGCTACTCAAACTCGCTACTCAAACTTGCTACTCAAACTCGCTACTCAAACTCGCTACTCAAACTCGCTACTCAAACTTGCTACTCAAACTTGTTACTCAAACTTGCAACTCAAACTCGCTACTCAAACTCGCTACTCAAACTCGCTACTCAAACTCGCTACTCAAACTCGCTACTCAAACTCGCTACTCAAACTCGCTACTCAAACTCGCTACTCAAACTCGCTACTCAAACTCGCTACTCAAACTCGCTACTCAAACTCGCTACTCAAACTTGCTTCTCAAATTCGCTACTCAAACTCGCTTCTCAAACTCGCTACTCAAACTCGCTACTCAAACTCGCTACTCAAACTCGCTACTCAAACTCGCTACTCAAACTCGCTACTCAAACTCGCTACTCAAACTCGCGACTCAAACTCGCTACTCAAACTCGCTACTCAAACTTGCTTCTCAAATTCGCTACTCAAACTCGCTTCTCAAACTCGCTACTCAAACTCGCTACTCAAACTCGCTACTCAAACTCGCTACTCAAACTCGCTACTCAAACTTGCTTCTCAAATTCGCTACTCAAACTCGCTTCTCAAACTCGCTACTCAAACTCGCTACTCATACTCGCTACTCAAACTCGCTACTCAAACTCGCTACTCAAACTCGCTACTCAAACTCGCTACTCAAACTCGCGACTCAAACTCGCTACTCAAACTCGCTACTCAAACTCGCTACTCAAACTCGCTACTCAAACTCGCAACTCAAATTTGCTCTTCAAATTCGCTACTCAAACTCGCTACTCAAACTCGCTACTCAAATGCGCTACTCAAACTCGCTACTCTAACTCGCTTCTCAAATTCGCTACTCAAACTCGCTACTCAAACTTGCAACTGAAACTCGTTTCTCAAACTCGCAACTCAAATTTGCTACTCAAACTCGCTACTCAAACTCGCTACTAAAACTTGCTACTCAAACTCGCTACTCAAACTCGCTACTCAAACTCGCTACTCAAATTCGCTACCCAAGTCGGCCGTTCAAATCGCTCCTGAAACTCGTATTTCAAACCCGCATCTCAAACTCGCTACTCACCTCGCATCTCAAAATTACTTTTTAAACTTGTCACGCTAACTCGCTTGTGAAACCCGCTTCTCAAATCCCTTCTTAAACTTGCTTCTCGAGCTCACTATTCAAGCTTGCTACTCAAAATCGGTTCTTCAATTTTCTTCTCAAACTCGCTACTCAGACATGGTACTCAAACATCCCAAGTAACACAGAATAAGCCAACTAGCGTTTGAATGTTTCATTAAACCATTTTATATGAAGCTAGTTTTATAACTGTTTTATTATGATCATTTAAAATGCTTAAATTCTTGATTCAACCATTTCTACTCAGGAAGTTCTGAAAACGCTAACGTATAAAATTTTCACTTGGTATACTGATTAAACTGTTTAGAGAGAGAATTCCAAATGCTTTTTTAAAACTCCAATAAAACATGAACTAAGCAGTTGGTTTCAAGTTTTTTTTCATATTTCATAAAGGCTCATTTCTATAACTCCCTGGTTGACGAATTTTTGATAAGTGATCTAATGATAATTTTGAGTTAAATAAATAATTATATAAAAATCTTTGAAATACTTCAAATCACCGGAAGTGGTATGAATATCTTTACAATATGAGTATTGAGAAGGGCCAACTAGTGGGAGAAAAATATACGTTGATGGCTTCTTCTTTTCTTTTCAAAGCTTTAAATGACTGACAATCTCATGAGACATCCACATCCATGAGACATCA